>NW_022987224.1:4104-18673 GCF_010094035.1 Trematosphaeria pertusa | reverse complement strand
TTAAGAGCGTCTTAATAATATACGTCTTTCTAGTTCTACTTACGCTATTAAGGTTAACTAGTAACTACGCTAGAGAGTTACTATTTAGATACGCTGTATAGTAGTTAACAATAAGATTATAAAGAAGTTACTATTTAGCCTAAAGAGTATTAGGCAAGGTATTAGTCTAGATTGTCTAGTTAACTAGATAAGACCTTTTTAGATTAGCCTAACATATAGTAGAATTAAGGTTAAAAGAGTTAATATACTCTTTAACGTACTAGTTCTTCGCGTAGTCTATAGAGTAGTTACCTAAGTAGTCTTTATCTATAGAGACTCTCTTAGACTCTAGTTGTTAATTTATAAGCTTATTAAAAGATAGTCTCTCTAGTAGTAATATATTCTTCAAATTAGAGTTATTCTTATTAGCGCTAAGATCTAGATTACTATAGAAGTTCTATATAGTATAGATACAAACGCTATAATAGTAGCTATAGATAGAAGTAAAAGATAGAAACTAGTAGTTGTTAAAGGCCTAGACGTTCTTAGGTTAATAAAAAGAGTAATAAAGTATAAGCTTTACTCTAGAGAACTACTCTAGGTTAGCTACTACTAAATATCGTAGGTAGAAATTTAAAATCTAAGCTTTAGCTCTAGAGTAAGGTTTGTACTTAATATAGTTATAGTATAGAAGAAAGTCTAAGTAGAAAACGTCTTTATAGAAAGAAGGTTACTCTTAGTACTTTTAGAGAATACTTTAACTACTCTAAAAGAAGACTCTATTACTATTATTATTATTACCTTCTAGCTAACTAGAATTGTTATTCTAGAAGATAAAAGTTCTAGGTTAACTATTAACTAGGCGATAGTCTACGTAAATAATAGTCTAAGTATAGTAGATAAGAGAAAACTAAAATAGCGTGTGTAGAACTTTCTAGATACTATAGTTACGCTACGTAATAGACTTATTTATTAACTTTATAGTAAAGAAGAATAAGAGATTAGTAGTTTAGATATAAGGTAGTAGCTTAATAGCTATATTCTTATAGAACTTACTCTATATCTTACTCTTAGAGGCGTAAATATCTATATACTAAATAACACTAGTAGTACTAGTATAGACTTAGATATTAGTATTAGCTTGCTACCTAAGAACTAGTTCTTATAAGTATACGTTTAGGTAGGTATAGTTACACTTAGCTAGAAACTAAAGGTAGAACTTAGACTTAGGTTTCTTAAAAGTAGAAGTCTGTAGTAGAAGCTATAGCGCGTTAAATTAGTAGACCTTGTCTCTATTCTTACTATTTTTCTAGAGATAGTACCTAGTCTAGTATTAATATAGATAGTAGTAAGTTAAGATAAATAATAGTTTCTAGAAATTAAAGCGCATGTCTAAAAAAGAGAGAGAAAGAATAGAGCTCTTCTTAGGTAACTACTATAGATTAGGTTTAGAGTATATAGTAGAAATATAATAGCTCTAGTATTAGACTAGATAAGCTATACTAAATAGAGTAGCCTTATTTTCTAACTTAACGTTAGAGTTAGAAGCGCTCTTATAATAGTAGAGACTATAGCTATATAGGCTACCTTAATTCTACTATTTATACTAGTTCTAAGAGTTAGATATATTAAACCTTAGAATAAGGTAGTACTTCTTAAATAACTTAAACTATTAGTAGAACTAGAAAGCTATTATATAAGAATTATTATAAATAAACTCTTCTACTATTCTAACGTAGTTTCTTATAGTTACATTACGCTACTCTTTAAAATGTAGGCTAAACTATAATAGGTTATACTAGTGTTAGTTAGCTACTAAGAAGGTAATAAATAGTAATAGATAGAATAGTTATTATATTTATAAAATAGGTATTAGTCTATATATTAGGCGAGTAGAAGTTAACACGTACTATTACCTTAAGTATCTTCTCTTACGTAGTCTAATAGGCTTATATTCTATAGATAGTAGATATATACTAGACTACTAAATCTACTAGACGCTATCTACTATTCTCTCTATTAAAGACTACTTATATATTCTTAGTAGTTATAGTATTAGCGTTAGAGTTACGCTAAACGTAGAACCTAGCTTTTATAGTAGTTTATTACTATAGAAGTATATTAAAGGTTATAAAACAAAACTATAAGTATTAGGTAAATTAACTATTCTTATAGTATATTAGGTAGCGTACATAGTTATTAAAATTAATATCTTGTATATATAGGTATATAAACTTAGTAGCTCTATTAGAAAAAAGAGCTAGAAACGCTAGGCTTAAGAAGAGCTTCTTAGTATTAAACTCTAATAATAGTATACAACAAATAGACTCTATAGATAAGAAGGCGTAGTTAGTAGTCTTTTAAATCTACTACTATAGAGTTTTAAACTCTTCTATATCTAGAATAATATCTAGAATAGTAGTAGCTTTTAAAGAAAGGTTCTTCTTATTACTATCGCTATTATTAGTAAATATAGAACTTTTATAATAACTACTATTATTCTCTAGTATCTAGCTAGATATAGTAGGTTAGAAATTTCTTATAGAATAGCTAAGTAGTATACTAGTGTTCTAAACGTTAGTATTAGTTAACGTATTAGGCTTAAGTAGAAATAATAGAGAAGAACTATTACTATCTTTAAAATCTACGTTGCTATACTTAACTACAAGAAGGCTATTATTAATAAAACTATTAATAGAGAGAGATTAGAGCGCGTCTTTATTAATCTTAATATCTTAATAGCCTAGGTAGTACTTAACTAGGTACTAAAGCTAGGTAAGAATAATAGGTTAACAGACTTTATAGTCTTTCTTAAATTACTAGTTAATAGCGTCTAGGTTATTCTACTTACTAGTAGAAGGCTTTAGAATAATAATATTAAGGTTCTAAGAAAGAAGTAGAAGCTTACTAAATACTTTACTAATATTTATAGAGAAGTAGTAAACATATCTCTAATACTTATACTAGACACCTTAGTACTACTAGATCTCTATAAAGACGTAGACGTAGGTAATAAGTATTTCTTTAATATACGTAAGAGTAGAGAGAGTAGTAGGTATAGGTCTAGAATTAAGATAGTTTTCTAAACTCTATAGAGGTATATAGCTAGGCTTCTCTAAGTTCTTTACTTAATTATCTTAGTAGATTCTATACTCTTCTCTCTAAACACCTAGCTTAAACTAGTAACAGTTATAGACGTTATAGGTCTTAAGCTAAATCTTGTTTAGATACTTATAGAAAGTAGTAATTAGAGTCTTATTCTATTTAGATATTATAGGTTCTTATAGAAAATTAAGATAAGTAGAATCTAGAATAGAAGGCGGAGTTAGTATATTATATAGTTAAGTATTCGCTTCTACCTTAGCTATAGTAAAGTTATCTAGCGTAAGTTTGTTATTATTTAATAGAAATTAGTGCTATACGCTCTACTAAGAAGATAGAGACGCTAAGAGTAAGAACTAAGTAGATAAGTCTTACTAAGAGTTCTACTAGAATAAGGGAAGCGTAGAGAAAGAGTACTAACTTAATAAGTCTTGCTAAGAGTTCTGCTAGAATAAGAGAAGAGTAGAGAAAGAGAACTAACTTAATAAGTCTTACTAAGAGAACGTTAGCGAGTTACTAGTAGAGATAGACAGCTAGGTATTAGTTATAGTATTAGACTATAGCGTAAATAGTATACTAGGTATAGAGAAGAGGTTATAAGAGAAGAGATTCTTCTAGAGTTATAGAGTAGAAGTTACTATAGTCTATTTTACTATAGTATAAAAGCTTAGCCCTTAAAGAAGAGAGAAGAGAGGGTTAAGAATAGAGGAATTAGTAATATCTAAAAGCGCCTATCGCTTTCTAGGTAGAGATTGCGTAGCTTTATCTATACGCTATTAGTAGTAGATAAGTTAAGAATTATAATAAGAACTGCACGTTTTCTTCTATTTCTTGCTCTTAAACCTATTCGCTATATGCTAGAGAGGTTAATTATAATAATTATAAAGAGGCGGCAAGAAATTAGATATTAGAGGTATAAGTATTATTATATAAAGAGGTAGTAATAGAAAAAGAGGCGAATAATTTTAGTATATATTTTCTATATAGAATATTAGAATAACTAATACCTAAACTAATACTACGCAGGTTTATTTTTAAACTTTTAATATTTTATAGCTAGAGAGAGTATATAGAGCTCTAATTAGGCGTAGCTATATAGTAGTGTATATTTCTATCGTCTAATTAGCTAATTAATTATACCTAATCGTACCTAATTCTAATCGCACCTAATTACTTTTTAGTAGAACGTTAGAGTCTCTAATTAGGTAATTTTTTCGTCTAAATTAGGAACTAAAGTTTCGCTAGCGTTCTGTAAATCTAATTGTAATTACTCTACTTATATCTCGCTACGTAATAAGAGCTTTATAGCTATTCTTAGCTGCTAAAGATAATAGTTATATAAGAAGAGCTTACTTAGATAATAATTAAAGAATAGAATTTAGAGTTACGTATAGAAAAAACGCTTAGATAGCTAAAAAATTCTTTAGCTAAGAAAGTATTATTAAGAAAGTTTATTCTATAGGTCTAATTATAGAGTAGTCTACTAAGTTATCTTATAATAATAGCTATTATATATAAATCTATAGCCTTAATCTTATATAGCTTATTTTAATAATATATATATATTAACTAATAGCGTATATTAGATACATAAACACGCTAACCTATTAGAGCTTTTCTACGACTAGCTAACGTAGAAGAGATAGTAGAAACTCTTAAATACCTAATTTACTAGCCTGTAGAAGAACCTCTACTATCTCTATCTTCTTAGAAAGCTTAGAAGAACTTAGACTAAAGTGCGTTTTTCTTAGAAAGTAGAATAGCAGCTAACCTTAAGTAGTTAGAGGGAAAGATAGCATACTTCGTAATAAGTAATTTAATCTAGACTCTATTAGAGACCTACTTATCTATCTAGGTAGTAGTTAAACTTATATAGAAAATTACTAGGTCTAAAGAGGTAATTAATTAATTTAATCTAAACCTTCTAGAACCTACTTAATTAATTATTATAGAGTGTAAAAGACGGTATTACTATATACTATACTAAGTAATATCTTAAACTAAAGAATAAGAATATACTATCTTTCTATTTAAGTATACTAAGCTAGTTCTAATTAGAAACTTACGCTATTAATAAAGTTCTATAAATAGATATAATCTAGTCTTAACTATATAGCTTTATTTCTAGCTTATAATAATAAATAAGTAGTAAATAATCTAAAATAGACTTAACTACCTTTATTATAAAGAGCTATACTATAAGAAGAGTTCTCTTTTACTAAAGCGTATTCTACTAGTAAGAAAGTAATCTACTAATATTATTACCGCTATTTTATAATTAAAGCTAGAAATAGTAGCTATAACGTTATCTATATTAATACACGTCTATTAGTACTATAATAGAGAGCATATACGTAAGCTTTAAAAAGAGACTATTAATTATCTAAAATAAGATAGTATAGTACGTAAATAGTAAGGTAACGTCTTTCTCTAGATGCTAGAATACTTACTATACTAGAATAAATAAGAGGTACTTTAACTTTTAACACTTTACTTTCTTTATATACTTTAATATTTACTATTTATTCTTATTAGCTACTATATATAGCTATTTATAAACCTATTCTAATTCTTCTAACTTAAAATTATATTACTATTACTACTCTTTTTATAAGTATTATAAACAACCTTTATTATATATATTATAGCGTTACTCTACTATATTACTACTTAGAAGCTTTTATAATCTATTATATATATAAGGTACGTTTCTAGATAAAGAGATATACTAAAGTTTATCTATACGTAGTAGAAAACCTAGTATACTAGAAATAACTAATTAGATTATAAGAATTACGAATTTATTACTAAAATCTACGTTTTATACTAACTATAATAAACTAAGATTTAATTTAAAGTTAGTAATAGGCTTACCGTATACATTCTATTTATAAAAGGCGTTTAGAATATTAATATTCGTATTATTTTCTAGTATACTAAGTTTTCTACTACGTATAAATAAACTTTATATAATAAGATATTTTTTCGTTTAGACTTTTAGAATTATGCTATAGAACCTCTATAAGCTTAAGCTTAACACGCTTATATTCTATAACTATTACCTCTTAAGTATACTTACCTCTAAGTAGAGAAAGTATAGTATTAGACGTACTATTTATTATTCTACTAATAGCGTTTATTATCTCTCTACTAGTAACTCTCTATTTACTCGTAATAGCGTATATTTGTAGAGCGTTCGAAGCGGCGAATAGAAAGCCTAGTTGCTAAAGATAGAGACTGTAGGCTCTAAAGATTAACTTAGTATAAAGAATATGCATTCTAGTAGTTTTTTCGCGCGAAGAATATTATTACTAAGATAAACTCTATAGAGTACTAAGCTCTAGCTACTCTTAGTATATAGTAGGCTATAGTAGTATACTTAGATATATCTATAGTAGTAGCTATTAAGTATAATAGCTAGAGTCTAGAAGTATTAATAGTAGCTACTTACGTAGAATTAAGTACCTAAGTTTATAATCTATTTACTAGCTACTCTACTATTCTACTTAGGTATTAGCTAATTAAACTACTCTGCTTCTACAATACTAGGTCTAGTAAGTAAGTCTCTTAATATTATCTCTACTAACTTATTATACTAGAATTATTATAATATCTAAGAAAACGTAGAATAAAAACTTCTTTAAGGTATACCTAGAGCGTAAGTATACTTTAAACTATAGCTAATAATATATATATAGAGAGTAATAAGGCTATTAAATATTCTATACGTTAATACTAACTAATATAGATATAGAAGGTAAGTAAGCTAATAGATATTAAGGTATAGAGTAGATACTAATCTTAGTATATCTAGTAGTATAGTATATAAGTTAACTTATAAATATAGATACGTAAGGCGGTAGCTAACCTTAGTATATCTAGTAATATAGAATATAAGTTAACCTAAGAATATAAATATATAAGGTAACTACTAACCTTAGTATAGCTTATACTTTAGATAGTAAGTCTCTTTTAGTATAGCGCTTATAGCTAGTATAAATTATAATAACCTTAGAATAGCTAGACTAGTTATTTACTTTTAATAATAACTTTGCTAGAAGATTATATAGAGTCTTACCTAAGCGTAGACTAGAAAACTACTCTAGCGCTATTTACCTCTACGCATGTTATAGTGTCTTAGTAGATTCTATACTAGTAACTAAGTAGCAGAGTTCTTAAGCTCGCCTCTCTAAGATTTACGTTGCCTTAAGAAGCTATACGCTCTACAAACTACTTATCTAGACTACTAAACGCTTTTACTAGAATAAGAACGCTAACCTTAGTATTATTTAAGATAGTGTAGTACTACGACTTAGCCGTAAAGGTCTACGTATACTAAGGCTTTATTCTAATATAAGTTAGTGTCTCTAGCCTCTATAGTATACTCTTTACTTACTACTTATCTTAAGTATAGAGTACTCGCCTTCTAGTAGAGATAATATTCTAATTAGCTTTCTAGTTCTATCTAAGCCTAAAAGCGCTACACGCTTTACGCTTCTTCGAAGATAGCTTAAATAGTACTATATTATGTATGCTATACATTACCTCTATTCGCCTCTATAGCTTTTCTACTAAGTATAATATATCTTTATAGCCTCTAGCTACTACTTTCTTATATTAGCTAGTTCTTCTATTCTACTAAATTAATAGTAGCTCTAGTATTAGTTCTCTTTTATTCTTATCTAGTCTATAATTAGTTTCTAGTAAGCTACGTCGCCTATATAGTTATAGTAGTCTAACTAAGTCTACTTCTTTAAATAGTAGCTATTAGTACTTCTAGCTAGATATTTTATCTTACTATCTCTATAACATAGTAGTAACGCGGCCGTATCTTATATATAGTCTTCGCTTTAGCTATCTTATTCTTTCTAGTTAGGTACTAGTAGCTCTACGCTTTATATTCGCCTTAGTATGTCGCGTATTTTCTTAGTACGCGCTATCTAGCTCTTAATAGGTAGTTCTAGGTATTATACTTCTACGTATAGTAGCTATATACTATTACTACCTTATACTAGGTTTCTATATAGCTATATCTTTAGTACTTAAAGTACTACTTTACTTAGTACTATTACTCGTATTACTTACACTAGAAGACCTTGCTCTACTAGATTAGGCTCTTGTTAATAATCTTGTTAGCGTTCTCTAGCCTAGTAAACTTAATAGTAATAGTTAATACTATCTTAGTAGACGTGTTTCTAGTTAGCTAGCCTATATATCTTATCTCTATCTAGAGTATAAATAGTTTATTCTTCTATAGAATCTATACTTTATTTTCTTTAAACTTACTTATATCTATTATACTTATACGTATACTATATACTAGAACGCTATACGTTAGAATCTATACTATAGTTCTACTACTAATATAATAGGTCTAGTTATTCGTAAACTATTATAGCGTTTTAATCTTACTACTACTAGCTATTTTAATACTTAAGTCTTCGCTCTTTAGTTAGTTAGATAAGATAATTTTTACGCTAGCTATATTCTTGTTATTACTCTACTTAATAGCGCGCTAGATATAAAGTTTAAGGTTACTAGAGTTTATTACTCTTAGGCTTTATATAGTAAGCAGGTCTCTAATATTTATAATAACCTTATACTATATCTATATAGAGAGTACTTTAAGAGTTTATATATTATATATACCTGCTAATAGAACGCCTTTAGCTACTACTATAGCGTAGCTTATTAGTCTATTCGCCTGTTCTTATAGTCTTTTGTTTCTAATTTCTTGCGTTATCTCTAGCGTTGCTCTACCTACCTCTATAGCGTTCTTAGCTACTACTCTCGCCTTCTTTACTATATTACTATTCTATTATATATTTACTATAGATTATTAAATAAGTTCTATAGTAGATTTAAGCTCTTACTTAATCTAATTAAGAGTCTACGCTATGTTTTCTACTATAGCTCTAGCCTTAGTTCGTGCAACGTTAAGAGTGTTGCTAAGCTACTAAGGTTAGAGAAGTGTTACGTCTTTAGAATAAATATTAATACGCCGCGTATAATATTACTAATAAGGTCTACTAGTAGAGGCTATTAGCCTTTATTACGTTTAATTAGTAATAGTATCTTATAAGAAAAAGCGCTAAAGTTTATAGCGTACTTATCTATTAGAATTAGCTAGATTAACCTTTAAGGCTATAGTGTTACTATAACGTCTTAGTAGTAGTAAGCGCTACTTCTAAGTACTAGCTAGTTAAGTACTATTTCTAGTAGACGTTTACGTATATTAAACTATATTAATTCTAAAAAGTAAGATTCTTACTATTATTATATTTTTCTTATATTTTTACTATATAGAGTTGCTACATAAATTACTACTTTAGCTAGTAGTAAGTAACCTTATACGCCTTATATAATTATTTCTAATATAATTTACTAACTATAGCTAATAGACTTATAGCTATATATAGCCTTACCTTTTATATAGATACTTAGAATATTTAAACTCTAGCGTTAAAGCTATAATTAAAGTAATTACTAATAGTACTACATAATACTAGATCTATTTCTCTATCTTTTAAGTATATAATGCGGCCTCTAACCTAGCGTAATAAGTTATAGATATACTTAAGTAATTATACTATACTATACGTAGTTAAATAGAATAATATTTATATAATATTCTACTTACTTTTTAAGCAAGTACACTAGAAACGCACGAGTAGGCCTTAGCGAAACGTACTTCTAAAGCCTTTCTAGCCCCGCGCTACTACAATATAGTAGCGCTTAGCTATACTAGCTCTCTTAGCCTTATATAGCTAATAATAGATTATAGTACTACTCTTAGTCTAATAGTAGTCTAGCTACTCTATTAGCCTATAATAACGCAAAGTATAATTAATTAGTACGTTTTATCTTTGTTATAGACCTCGCATTATAGATAGTAGTCTTTTAGACGTAGTAAGCGTTATTATAGTAGTTAATATATCTACTAAGATTATCTCGCTCTGCTACTAGTACTCTATAGCTATTAAGAACGCGAAGAATAATATTAAGCGTGTACGAAGAAAGGTTAGCAATATTACCTATATTCTAGAGAAGATTAAGCAGCTCCTTAATAGCTAGAATAAGACGCGGCTCTCTACTACTTAAGGCCTATTTAGCTTGCTTAAACAATGCTAAGAGAAGCTAAAGAGCCTAGAAGCAAAGCTAGATTCGAGAAAAACTCGCAAAACTATAAGCTAGTTTAGCTTCTATACGCTTAAATAGCTATTTATAAGTAAGTAGGTAGATAAAATTATTTTAAACTTAGAAGAATATAAGTAGATATTTAGCTTAGTACTATAGATTAATTAGACGTACGCTTCTATACCTAGATCTATTATACGTAGACCTAGCTTCTTACTAACTATATAGAGTTATTATGTTTAATATAGACTAAAAGCTAGACCTAGCTAAACTACCTATTATAATAGACGTCTTTTTTAATTTCTATAATAAAGAGTATAACGTATAATACCTACTAGATACTTATACTAAGCTACTAAACAAGATTCTAATATAGATAAATAGTAAGAATAGTAAGTCTATATTCTAGCTAAGTAGTATAGCGAGTATAGAAAAGTCTATAATTACGTAGATAGTTACTTAGTTGTTTACTAGTTAAGGGTAGCTTAGAGCTAGCTTCTTCTTTAAGAAAGGCGAGAGTAAGCGTAGTAACGCCTTATAGTTCTTTACTACTATTACTACTAATCTAGTTATCTATAAGCTAGGTATACTACCTAGTACTAGAAAGACGCTTAATAAGAACTTAATAATCTTATATAAGACTCTAAAAGACTAGTTTAAGAAGCTAATTCTACAGCTACTCTTAGAAATAAAATAGACTTAATCGTAGACCTTAGCGTGTATTATCGTAATTAACGCGCTAGATAAATACGAGTAAGAAGTAGATATTTAGGTAATAGATTCTCTAGCTACTTACTTAGTTAAAATATATTCGCCTAGTACTACTATAGATTATAGTAACTAGCTAGCTAGAGCTTTATATCTATCTAGGCTTTAAAAAGATACTAAATAGTATATACTAGAACTTTATTCTCTATAAAGTACTAAGAATTATAATTAAATATAATATCTATCTATTTCTAGAGTATAAGCTTAGTATAATATAAAAAGAATATAAGTTAGCCTTAGACTAGCTAGCAAAATAATAGATTCTCGCGCTAGTTAAGTTAGCTATACTACTATTTATCTACGCTACTACTATATATTAATATGTTAGTATAAAAGATAGCAACTCTAAAGAGTACTTAAATAAGGTCTTATAGTATCTAAAGGCGGCTTTTTTATAGCTTAACTAAACCTACCTTCTCGTTCTAGACTAATTACTTATTAAGTAAGAAGAAAGAGATAGAAAAGACTAGCTATACTTCTTCTATAGACTTATAGATAGTATAGTTATTTTAGTAAGTCTACTTTCTATTAGCTCTCTTATACGCCTTCTTTAAGTTCTATAAAAGTAAATTAAACGTTAGCTAGACGCCTTGCACTCTATTCTTAGTATTTCTAATAGAGAGAATATTCTTATTAAGCTACTACACTTATTCTTTTGCGAGTTCCTTATCGACTCCTAGAAATAAAGAAAGAGTCTATTCTAGGTAAACAAGAAAAGCACGTATAAGAAGCTTACCTCTTACTACCTTAAGCTTATATCTAGACTAAGTAGCCTACACTAAGATATATATAGCCTTCTAGAACCTAGAACTCTAAGAAGTAAGATTAATAAGAGAAGAATTACTAGTAGTCTATTACCTAACCTATAGTACGCATGTTGCTACTAGATTAATTATCTTAAGTAGAGTTAGCAAAACATTATTAATAGAAATACGGCGTATCTCTTTCTATAGTAGTACTTTCTTTATTAGCTTAAGGCTATAAGCCTTATAAGAGAATTAAGTAGATACGTTAACTTACTTAATAGCCTTTAGGTACTTACTAGTATAAGATCTTTATAGAATACCTTACTACTACTCTACTAACGTATAACGTAGCTATCTATAAAGCTAGTTTTAGCCTTTCTTTATAACGCTAAGTAATTTATACTATAGTTCTAATCTATACTTATAGATACGCTACTATAGATTTATTACTTCGCGCTTATATTTATACTAGCGAGAAGTCTAATATAACAAATATTTATAGACTAAGTACTAGTAAAGGTTAAGATACTATCTATAGAAGAAGTAGACTAGAACGCGTATTATAGCACGCTTAAGAGCTATTTCTTAGATATTAGAGTAGTAGTCTTCTTGCTAGACGAGTAGCTAGTTACGTTAGTATCTTGTAATAATATAGTATAGCTATAGAAGATAATAATAGCAACGTGTTATAGCACGCTAGAGAGCTATTCTAGAGAAGTTATAGTAGTAGTCTTCTTGCCTTATAAGTAGCTAGTTGCGTTAGTATCTAGTAATAAGATAGTATAGCTATAGAAGGTAATAATAGAAACGTATTATAGTACGCTAGAGAGCTATTCTAGAGAAGTTATAGTAGTAGTCTTCTTGCCTAATAGATAGCTAGTTACGTTAGTATCTAATAATAAGATAGTATAGCTATAGAAGGCGATAATAGAAACGTATTATAGTACGCTAGAGAGCTATTCTAGAGAAGTTATAGTAGTAGTCTTCTTGCCTAATAGATAGCTAGTTACGTTAGTATCTAATAATAAGATAGTATAGCTATAGAAGGTAATAATAGAGACGTGTTATAGTATACTAGAAAGCTATTCTAAAGAAGTTATAGTAGTAGTCTTCTTGCCTAATAGATAGCTAGTTACGTTAGTATCTAATAATAAGATAGTATAGCTATAGAAGGTAATAATAGAAACGTATTATAGTACGCTAGAGAGCTATTCTAAGTATATTTTATATATAGCCTTTACGTCTAATAGCTAGATTCTTAATACTAATATAGGTAATATTTCTTTATTCTCTCTCTTAATTATACTATTATATTATAGTTAATAACTATAGTCTTCTAATATTCTAGTATAGAACTAGTAGATATTATATAACTAGTAATGCTTTCTATAGCTTCTATCTAAGTATTAATTGTAGATAATAATAATAATTAATAATATAGCTTATCTAGAGCTTATATCTAGTTATATAGTTCTACTTAGAATTCTTTAGCGTTATATATTAATTATTAGCTTTTAAGTTATAATAAGTATAGTACTAAATTTATAGAATATAATAAATATATTTTAGTATAAGATATAAGTTATACTATTAGTAGTCTTCTTAGATAAGAGTTCTAGTATTAGAGTTTACACGCTTAGACTACCTACTAGAGTTAAGCTATTATTCTAATAGCTACTAGAAATAGATTACGTAGTAATAATTATATAAGAGGTATAAGGCTACTTAGTATAAGCTAAGGTACTAATTACTATAATAGTCTTATATAAATATAGACGCCGTAGCTACTAGAAGGCTAATATTAATCTAAGCGTACTAGAACACACGGTGTAATAAGACGCTTTCTCTTCTAGACTCTTAGATTATTTCTAGTATTCTTAAATATAGATAAGTATAATACGTATCTATTCTATAGCTCTTACTCTTCTAGTATATTAGTCTCTAAAGCTAAAAAGCGTATTATTAACTATACTATTGCTTATTCTATTAGTGTTATTCTCTAACTTTCTACTAATACTCTCTATTTATTCGCGATAATACATATCTATAAAGAGCTTAGTAGGCTAGAAAAAAAGCTAAGATAGTAAAGATAAAGACTATAGCCTTAAAAGGTTAATTTAGCGTATAAAGTATATATTCTAGTAGTTTCTTCGCGTAGATAGTAAGATTATAAAAATGTAACCTCTAGAATATACGCTATTAGTAGTACTTAGTATATAGTAGTCTATAGTAGCGTGCTAAGATATTTATATATCTATTTTATACGCTATAGCTAGAAGCTATACTCTAAGCTTACTTCTTATATTAGGTTTATTATTATTTTATATAAATCTACTATAGTAAGTAGATTAAAGCTATTATAAATTAATAGAAACTACTACTATATTATAGTATACTATTAAATATTATAATTATATATTCTATAGTATCTAACTTTATAATCTATAAATAGTAGTAATATTATAAAGTTATCTTACTATAAATTTATTTATACTTTACTTACTAGTTACTTAGTATATTAAGTAAAGACTATATATTAGAGTATTACTTGCTAAGAACCTACTTATATAGCTAAAAGCATCTTTCTATTAATATAAAAGCCTCTCTATAATAAGCTTATAACTATAGCGTAAAGGTAAGATTATATATACTAAGTAGTATATTAGAATAGTTATTAGTAAGTACTCTCTTTCTTATCTATATTACTTATATAAATAGCTCTTTAGCCTTCTTCTATTACTCTTAGTTCTAGTACGTTAACGCTAGGTTAGCTATACTAGTTAGCGTGTTAGAATACTTATTAGTAAGTACTCTCTTACTTATCTATATTACTTATA
>NW_022987224.1:0-2529 GCF_010094035.1 Trematosphaeria pertusa | reverse complement strand
AGTAGTATTAATTTAAAAATTATTATATTACTTAATAGTTAAGCTTATAGAGATATCTATAGATCTAATAGTATTAGTATAGCGTAGATACTTAGTATAAAAGCTAGGTTTGTAGTCTCTACTACTATAAGCGCCTCTAGAATATCTAGCTAGATAAGTTAGCTATAGGTAGTATAGTCTCTACGAGCTATAAGAATAAGAGGTGCTAGTAGAGTAGGTTAAGTTAAATTTAGCTATCTAAAAGTAAGAAGTTAAGAAAAGGCTCTAAGAGGCTCTATATATAGAGGTGCTAAGCGCTAAGACGCTAGGCTAGGTTACGTAATAAGATTACGTAACCTAAGGTTATATAACCTAAGATAAATCTCTAAACTAGACTATTATATTACTCTCTCTTATAGAAAGAGCTTGTTTCTAAGCTTTAAAATACGCCTTCTAGGTCTCTCTTCTTCTAAAACTTCTACGTTATACTCTTAACTATCTCTTTTAGCTTATAGTAAGTATATTTATATTAGTTTTAAACTAAAAGCGCTTTTATAGCTATTACCTTCTCTCTAGAAAGAAAGAGGCTTATTTTTATGTTAGTAGAGCGGCTTTCTTATTAGCTCTCTTTTTAAATAATACTGTAAGCTTAGCAAAGTTCTAAATTACTTAGCGCCGCCTTCGCGTTACTCTAGCGTCTTCTACTCTTATAGGTTTTAAATTCTCTACTATCTTCTCTAGAGTCTCGTCTTTTTCGTACGCCTTAATCTAAGTATCTAATTATAATAGCAGCTCTAGCTTATCTAGGTATACTACGTAAAAGTTTTTTACCTTATAAAGAGTATTAATAAAGCCTATAGTATTATACTAGATAGAGTTAGAATTATAAGTAACCTATATAGCGTAGTATTAAAGGCGATTTTAATAAAGATAGCTATCTAGAATTTTATATATAGGCTATTCTAGATTACTATTAACTTTAATAGATAGCTACTTAGACTCTACCTACTCTAGTAATAGCTCTAAGACTTTTTATAACTAATTAGCATAAAAAACGTTATATATATATATATACGTAGGTAGCTAGAGCTAGAAGAAGTAACCTTTTATAGTAATAATTAGGTAAGAGCTATATATCTATTAATCTAGCTTTATACTAGGCTAATCTATTAAAAAGCTATAAGGTTTAATATAGACAAGATTACTTATAGTAAAATTAGGTTCTTAGAGTTTTTTATTTACTTAGAGCGCCTGCCTAGCTTACGCTTGCGCGATATTACCTCGTGTAATTTTAGTAGCTTTTTTTATAGCGTTGTATTACTTCTTAGTAAAATTCTAAGCTTTCTAGCGCATAAGACGCTTATATAGAGTAGAGGCTTTTACTATACGCTTCTTCTAATTCTAGTAGTATACTAGCTAATATTTAAATTTAATTTTATATACTATTAGTTCTATAGTTTTATACAGTAACGTAGCTTATATCTAATTTATATAGAGTAGAAGGTCTAACTAATTATTCTAGTAGTAGTTAATAAATAGACGTAGATACTAATTAAGATATTAATTAATAATCTCTATATTTCTATTAGTTTATAGGTAGTACGTAGTAGAGAGCTTCTACTTAATTTCTATAAGCTAATAGAGCTTATCTATAAAGATAGAGGTAAACTATAGGCTATAATCTAATATAATAAACCTAGAAGAACTATATATACGCTAGATATATTAGTAATATAGCTCTACTATACGTTAAGCTATAATTTTCTTATAGTAGAGTAGAGAGAAGCTCTACTTACTTAGCTAATTTATAATAACGTATACGTAGTTAAATTCTTTCTTATTAGAGAGAAAGCTCTTAAAATCTATAAAGACGTTCTACTATACTCTTTTAGAGATAGGTAGAGACTTTAGAAGATCTAGCGTCTTATTCTATAGAGTATAGCTCTAGTAGTAAGTCTTATATACTACTACGTATATATTAACGTCTTTCTATATACCTAGCTAGTAATATTAATCTTATAGTAACTAGGTAGTTTTCTAGCGCTCTAGATAGATAGTTACCTAAGTAGTATATACAGCGCGTATTAAATACGTTTATAGATAGTTAATAGTAGAAACTATTAATTAAGTCTAATAGGTTAATAAGCCGTCTTCTATTTTCTAGGCAAAGCCTAATATAGTAGCTTTTTCTTAAGCTAGCTATAGAGAGTTGTCTAATTAGTTAGCTATAATAACCTAATTAATTACTATATATAGATTCTTAGTAGAGAGTACCTCTATAAACGTATTAGCAATAGTAATTTTCGTAGTACTACTAGCTAATCTCTAGGCCGCTAGAACTAATAACTTACCTAATAATTACTTAATAGCTAAGAGGCTAATTTACTTCTTACTTAGAAAAGCTCTTATACAGGTAGCGTAATTCTTCTTCTTTTAGGTCTTAAGCTCTTTTTACTTTTGTAATAACGCGTTCGCTACTATATTAGCTAAACCTAGTTAATAGGTAAGCTTAAGGTTATAGTTAGTAATATTATTCGCCTAGTAGACCTA